>NC_085022.1:4015636-4053945 GCF_963692335.1 Osmerus eperlanus
GGCCAGCAGCGTTTTGGTGAAGGAGGTGGAAGGCCTGTATTGATCTGGGTATTGAGTAGCGAGGGCTGAATAGACAGGAACAAAGGCTGCACTTAAGAGCACTGGAACCCCCCTGGCTGGCTGGCTGGCTGGTGGGCAGACTAGCTGGCTGGCTGACTGGTTGACTTGTTTGCTGGCTGGCAGCGGACTGGATAGCTGGCTGGATGGCTGGACAAAGGGTCATCTCTCTGACACTGTCTCTTTCCCCCGTCTCTCTCTCATCCTATCTACTGCCGTTCATCTCTTTCCGTTTTTCCGAGCGCTCCTTCAGTGAAGGTGGTGTGTGGAAGGAGGAGGAGAGTAAAAATGCTGTTGGGGGGGGCTCTACAAAGGGGGTCTCTTTAGTTCAAGGCATCAACAAGCAGAAGAGACAACACTCTCCTGGGACAAAAACACACAAGGGAACACTGACAGAGACACTCCATCTGCCTTTCCCCACCACCCCCCCTCTCTCACATCACACGCACGCATGTGATGTGGACGCTTTTTTCGTCCTCGTTGAGGGATGAGGCAGATGGTAAAAGCGGTCAACTGTGACGGACAGGGTGGTGGGCCAATAGCAGCGTCCGACAGGGGAGGTGAGGCGTGACCGAGTCTGAAGGCTGAACCGACTTGTCGTCCCGACAAACCAGCCATGACAGTCATCCACATGGGACCTAACCTCACTGTGCGGTAGTCCTGCTCACATGGTCACGTGTGGCATTGAAGCAGTGACAGCAGCACCTCAGAGCTCCTCTTGGGTTCTTCTGCCAGACATCAGGGACCATGGTGGTTGGACTTCATCTTCATGGCGTTCGAGAATGTAGGCTCCTGTCAACGGTGCAAAAGGTGAAAGTAGGCAACAGCCCCCCTCTCCTCGCTGTTCACTTCATTGTAACTGGTTTATGGGGTCAATTTTTTTCATTTGAATGTGCATAAATCGCATATTGTTCCTTTACTGCTCTACTCATGTAGCCTGACGTTGTCATACTCATAATTCTAGTCAGAATATGAGTCTGATACCGCTCCGTTGGGCTGTGAGTATGGGGCGTGTTTCAGCCGAACCCAGAAAAAAAATGCCTCTTCGCTCAATTGGATAGACTTACAACCAATCAGAGCAACGTAGTATGTTGTTTGTTGAAAATTCAACCCAAGCGCTCTTTGGTGACGTGGTTGATTACGTTACTGTTGATCATCTGTCCATCATCGTATAAAGTCCGCCCTGACAATTTGATTGGTCCGAACAGCTCTTGTTCGGACATAGTTTTTCCCCAACCGAGCGACCCCAGACCCAACTTCCCGACCAAATGTTTTTGTGGGCGGTGCAGAGTTCGGCTGGCACCCAGGCTACTACTCATGCTAACTCTCCTCTTCAGACAGTAGTTACTGAACTAAACAAGCTATGCTTGACTGGAACAATGCAGGCCACAGGGAGCTCTTCACGTAGGGCTGCATCTCAACCATGCAGACGCCCCGGGCTAATCCACACCTGTGCAGTGACGCGCCGCTGTGAATCCATCTCAAAGAGAAGAAAGAAAGAGATGAGAAGCCGAAAACACACGTGGTCCCGGCGCATGCAGTGACAGAGGGAATAATGCATGCTCAAAACTGGAGCAGGGGAGGGAGGGGTGAGGGAGGGGTGAGGGAGGGGTGAGGGAGGGAGGGGTGAGGGAGGGGTGAGGGAGGGGTGAGGGAGGGGTGAGGGAGGGATGAGTTAGGGGTGAGGGGTGGAGGGGTGAGGGAGGGAGGGGTGAGGGAGGGAGGGAGGGGTGAGGGGTGAGGGAGGGAGGGGTGGAGGGGTGAGGGAGGGTGGGAGGGGTGAGGGAGGGAGGGGTGAGGGGTGGAGGGGTGAGGGAAGGTGGGAGGGGTGAGGGAGGGAGGGGTGGAGGGGTGAGGTAGGGAGGGAGGGAGGGGTGAGGGAGGGAGGGGTGAGGGAGGGTGGGAGGGGTGGAGGGGTGAGGTAGGGAGGGAGGGAGGGGTGAGGGAGGGAGGGGTGAGGGAGGGTGGGAGGGGTGAGGGGTGGAGGGGTGAGGGAGGGGTGGAGGGGTGAGGTAGGGAGGGAGGGAGGGGTGAGGGAGGGAGGGGTGAGGGAGGGAGGGGTGAGGGGTGGAGGGGTGAGGTAGGGAGGGAGGGAGGTGTGAGGGAGGGAGGGGTGAGGGGTGGAGACGATGAAGGAAGATTTGCCTCAGTTCAACGGCTCACACAAGCGACCCCTCCCCCCTCCCCCAGGGACCTATACTGTACCCTATACTGTACCCTATACTGTACCCTATACTGTACACACCAGAACCGATTGTCTTTCATGAACACACACCCATATGTGGACAAACAGACGTGGCACACACAGAAAGAATGGGGGGGGGGGGGGGGGGAGAGGACCGCAGAGAGGAGGAGAGCGGAGAGCCTGGGTGCCTCCACCTCCCCCCCGCATTCTCTACATGGCCTTCACCCAACAGTTAATGAAAAAGGTTTGTTATCTTCTGTAGAATTATCTCCCCTCCTCCCTGCTCTGCTGCCATCCTAATTAGAAAGACCGTGCCCACGTCCTCCCAAATGTTCGGCGGAAAAAGGCGAGCGAGATATGAGCCTTGATTGCGGCCTAATTAACACATCATCTTCCTGCAACGAGATGGAAGAGGAGGAAGAGGAGAAGAATGTCTCCTTCAGTGGAACAGCAGCAGTTTAATGAGAAGAATCTCAACCATGCTCAGAAAACCTTTTGGCACTGAAGGATTTTGTGGAGGGATTCTTCAGCATGATGGCTGTTTCCTCGTTAAACGAAGGAACTTTTCAGAGAGCAAACTGTTGATGGTTGGGCGGATTCCACTTCACACATGATATAAAAAATACAATTTGTTTGCTTACTGTTAACTGTACATGGTACATTTGCTCTGTTTCCTGAGTCCACTTTAAGATAATGTTTAAAGAGAAGCCTGAACTGAGATGCTTGGTGTTGGTGAGAAACACACACACACATTATATAGTCCTCCTCAAATATGGGCTCCTCACATCCTTTGAATTATCACCCACACAGTGTGTGGGTGTCACCATGTCTGTGTGTCATGTGTGTGTGTCACACACATACTGTGTGTGTCAGAGTCCTCTCAGTTACTGACAACAGAAAGTCAATAATGTGACCAGTTTTAGCTGTTTGGTGATTGCAGTGACGGAGGGAGGGAGTCTCGAGTCCTCACTGCGTTTGCTTGGGATTGTAAACTCATTCCATGTGTCCTTCTTCTCTTCTCCCCTGTGTAGTGCACGCACAGCGCAGCACAGCACAGTGCAGCACAGCACAGCGCAGCACAGCACAGTGCAGCACAGTGCAGCACAGCACAGCACAGCTCAGTGCAGCACAGTGCAGCACAGCGCAGCACAGCACAGCTCAGTGCAGCACAGTGCAGCACAGCACAGCGCAGCACAGCACAGTGCAGCACAGCGCAGCACAGCACAGCGCAGCGCAGCGCAGCGCAGCGCAGCACAGTGCAGCACAGCACAGCACAGCGCAGCACAGCACAGTGCAGCACAGCACAGTGCAGCACAGCGCAGCACAGCACAGCTCAGTGCAGCACAGTGCAGCACAGCTCAGCACAGCACAGTGCAGCACAGCGCAGCACAGCTCAGTTCAGCACAGCACAGCACAGTGCAGCACAGCTCAGCACAGCACAGCTCAGCTCAGCACAGCGCAGTGCAGCACAGCACAGAGCAGGGCAGCACAGCACAGAACAGCGCAGCACAGGGCAGCACAGCACAGCACAGCGCAGCACAGCGCAGCGCAGCACAGCACAGTGCAGCACAGCACAGCACAGCACAGCTCAGTGCAGCACAGTGCAGCACAGCACAGCTCAGCACAGCACAGCGCAGCACAGAGCAGCACAGCGCAGCACAGCGCAGTACAGCGCAGCACAGAGCAGCACAGCGCAGCACAGCGCAGCACAGTGCAGCACAGTGCAGCACAGAACAGAACAGCGCAGTGCAGTGCAGTGCAGCACAGCTCAGCGCAGAACAGCACAGCGCAGCACAGAACAGTGCAGCGCAGTGCAGCACAGAACAGCACAGCGCAGCACAGCGCAGTGCAGCACAGAACAGCACAGCGCAGCACAGCGCAGTGCAGCACAGAACAGCGCAGTGCAGCGCAGCTCAGCACAGCTCAGCACAGTGCATCGCAGAACAGCACACACAGACAGGAGTATGAAACAGCACAAGCGCAAAACAGTATAGGATCTTCGAATCCTTTCAATTATTACACACACACACAAGCATACAGACACACCCCTTTGCATCAGCAGACAGCAGGGACCATGGCAACGAGCGCCCCCCCCCCTAAACTGATATGATGACCCTCTTACCAACCAAACAATCCGGTGGTCTGTCCGTCAGTGCTGCCATGGCGACAGTGGGTGTGTCCAGCAGACTGCCATGTCCCACACTTGGCTGGAGGTCCTTCTCCCACAGTACCAACTTCACTATGTGGTTTCAGGTATGTATGCCCATTTATTGATCCCTCTTAAACCCTTCAGCTAGTTCATTCACTTTAAATGTTTTATGTGAATGTAAGTACAGCGATCATAACATAACATTAGACTGTTCCCTAGATTCCAGTCCAATGTTTCTAAAAAACAATGTATGCATGTGCATGCTCACTGCATTTCATGGGCTCTATAATCATACTGTGCACGATGACAATAGAGTTGAATCTAATCTAAAAATGGGAACGAGGAAACTATATCTACAGGCAAACAGACATGGAGAGACATGTGCACACACACACACACACACACACAAACACACACACAGCATAGTGCTACACGTGCTGTGGTTCTGGGCAATCATGTTCCAATCATGAGGGTCTCAACCAAGCTGGTGTTGCTACGTGCACCAGACGCATGGATATGGAAATAGTCAACTTTGGCCCCTCGCTCTGCAGTTGCCAGTTGCCATGGAGAAAATGAGTGAGTAAGTTACTATTTAAGCACCAGGACATCGATCTGTCCCTCCTCCAGAACTGTCAATGGTGACAAACGCTGTGTAGTTAACACACACAACCCCCCCACACACACACGCCCCCCAAACACACTCCCACACCAGACACACAACCCCCCCACACACACACGCCCCCCAAACACACTCCCACACCAGACACACACACCCCACACACACACGCCCCCCAAACACACTCCCACACCAGACACACACACCCCACACACACACGCCCCCCAAACACACTCCCACACCAGACACACACACCCCACACACACCATCCCCCCAAACACACGTCCACACCAGACACACACAACCCACACACACCATCCCCCCAAACACACTTCCACACCAGACACACACACCCCACACACACACGCGCCCCAAACACACTCCCACACCAGACACACACACCCCACACAGACACGCCCCCATAACACACTCCCACACCAGACACACACACCCCACACAGACACACGCCCCCCAAACACAATTCCACACCAGACACACACACCCCACACAGACACACTTATTGTAAAGACAAAGTGTTCCTGCCAGGCCTCTCGCCCACAGCCCACAGTTTCAACAGACAGTTTAGGTGACCTCTAATTGCTGCATCATCTAAAAGAAACACCGGTAGCTACACTTACGGGGTTGGGCTTAACGAGGCTTGCACTAACGAGGCTGGCCTTAACAAGGTCTGCACTAATGAGCCCATCACTGTCAGTCAGTCGGGAGATTGTTATATAATTTACATATACCCTGGTTAAGATTTGGAATGTTTGCAGTAATGCTGGTTAAGATGCTGTACCCGTTGTTAAGATAATGTGTGCATGTAAGATAAAAAAGTATTACGCTACATGAAACAGTCCATGCAAAACAGTCCATGCAATACGATGAGTGGTCCTCCTTCCACCCCCCCCCCTCAAATCCGTCCATCCCCCCTCCCCTCCACCCTCTCCAGCCCACCCGCCTCCACCCCCCCCCTCCACCCCGCCCCCCCCCCCCCCCAGGGATGTGTCTGGGCTATTTTGGTGCTCCATCCTGGTTCATTAGACAAACATTCTCCTGCAGCAATTTCTTGGCCGTGTGTGTGTGTGTGTTTGCAACCATTAGAGGTTAATAGGAGCATGCCCCAGGGGGGTGGGGGGGTGGGGGGGGGGGGTGGGGGCTGGGTGTGGACAAGGGTCTGGAAAGGCGTGATGACACATACAGCCACTCCGGTTTATCTAGTCTATGACAGAGATGCAGTTTAGTGTTTCCAGCTTCTACTTTGAGGCAAATACCAAACTAGAAGAATAAAACACATTCTACACAGATACAAAAATGTCTTCTGATTCTCTGTGACAAGAGTGAGAGAAAAATAGAGGGAGGGAAAGAGAGGGAGGGAGGGAGACGAAAGGCATGGGATAATGGTTGGATGCTTAATCAGTGCATCAATGTAGCTGTCAATGTGTGTGTGTGTGTGTAACGGAGTGTGTGTGTGTGTCTTGCCTTCTGCAGGGGGTGATAGAGTACCACCTTGTTTGAGTGATGTCTGATGTCCTGCTGTCTCAGCAAGGCTAACAAGACACTGTGGGTCCTTACACAGACAGACAGACCTCGGGATGAGTCACCCAGCAGGGCCTCCACTGCACCTCATTACACACACGCACACACACACACACACACACACACACACACACACACACACACACACGCACACACACACACACAGTCGCTTTCCATACCGGCAACTCCAACTGACTCTTAAACACATGCACAAACATACCTACGTGCATGGACACAACACAAACCTATGGACAAACACACACTTTCTCCAAGGCTGAACCTGAAAGGCTAGCGGGAGAAGTCTTGGTTCCTGACTGTTTTAATGATGGAGTCAAAACGGACAACCACCTTCCACGTTCAAGCAACTGACTTTCATTTCTTGAGTTTGATGTCGATAATTTGCACGTTTAGTAACAACACATAGCTAACTACATTGATGTGTTACACAGTGGCGGCTGCTGATCTTTCAAAGAGGGGAAGCTCATTTTCGGCCTACATCCTAAAAATGTTTTATTTATTTGGTTATTCACTGGCTAGTTCACCCCTACGACACTAGCCTAGCCTACTGAATGAATGAACGAACGATCTAACAAAACAATATTAATCAAGGAGGAAATGTGGAAATTAGGTTCAACTGAAACAAGGAACGTGGTGTATAATTGTATGAAATGTATGATGAAAATTGGTTAGCAATTTCGCCAAGCAAATACCAAGAAATAGGTTGCTGCAGCTTCGGTGACTTTTTGTAGTACAACATTACTGTCAATCAAAAGGAGATGTAGTCTTTCGACAGACCCTCCAATCGTCACGCGGAAGCTCAGCGTCCAGGCCAGCCCACTCCTCCATTCACCCCCAGAGACGCTGAGCGTCCAAGGCGGGACATAATCTCAGCATTCATCCAATGACCGTATAGTTTCGAAGCACTGAAAAAAACTGTTAAAAGCAGCCCCATTGAAGTCCATGGAAGCTGAGCTTCAACAGGGAAATGCACTGTGACGCTACGGGAATGTATGAGAAGGAAATCAGTCAGTCGACCTGCTAATATATGTAGCTGATTCTGAAAGAACTCGTCTTCGATATGAACGTGTTCTAACGCATTTAAAATGTTAACACAATAGTAAATATTTGACCATAAATTTTTTGAAATTTTAGGGGACGCTGAGCTTCCCTTGCAGTCTTAAAGAAATCGCCACTGGTGTTACAGTATATTTCACTCCTAACCACAGATATCTGATATATCAAACTCAGTCAAATGTCTGGACAGACGATAGAAGGAATGGTTATCACCATGGCAATAGTCCCAGGGACAGCTGGATGAGTGGTTGTGTGTGGTTACAGCAGAGAATCCAGGTGGGTCCATCTCTGACCTAGATGGGCCACTTCTCTGTGCCTCCGGCATTGTCTGATTGCTAAGAATCAGTCAACAATATAAAGCAATCAGCCAAGTGAGAGGTTTGTCTGAGGAGCTCTCAGTCTGCTCTCCTGGCATCTTTAAACTGTTCAGCAAGATGTTTTCAAGGAAAAACTGATGCAACAGACGTGCACACACACAAACACACTCAGGCACCAACACTCAAGCACACACGCATTTAGAGAGTGGGTGTAAATTAGAGGGGCTTGGCTTCACATGAAGAGGCCCTCTCTCATTCATGCTGATAACTGACCACTATCGATCTCCTTGATGTGAGAATGAAACTAAAGATCAGCACTGAGACAGATTCTTAGCCTGGCTGGATGATTAATCTACTATACCACATCACTGGCTGGACAATCTCTCTCCACTCTTATATCACTGGCTGGACAATCTCTCTCCACTCCTATATCACTGGCTGGATGATCTCTCTCTACACCTACATCACTGGCTGAATGATCTCTTTACAGTCCTATATCACTGGCTGGGTGATCTCTCTCCACTCCTATATCACTGGATGGATGATCTCTCTACAGTCCTACATCATTTGATGGATGGATGATCTCTCTACAGTCCTACATCACTGTATGGCCAATGCTGATGCACCATGAAGGCGTGGCCTTCAATCGGCAAATTTTGGGCTGTCCCGATGGCTAACTGGAAGAATAAATACCACATAGGGTAAATCCTTACCAAAGAGGCCTGCGTTCTATTCCAGTGCAGGCCATTTCCTGCATGTCATCCCCTCTCTATCCCCTGCCTTTCCTGTCTGCCTACATACTGTACTATCAAAAATCAAGGCATGATACCTTTAAAACTTTCAGCAAACCATTTCAATATGTTGATCACATCCTGGCAGTGCGAGCATTTTCTTCATTCCCCTGCACGTAGAGCTCTTAATGATGAGATAGAAAATACTCTCCAAACAAAAAGGGGCACATTCCACAACCTTAGAAACATAAATAATAGAGATAAAAGGCATGACTAGCAGGATGTTAGAATTGACTAAGCGCAGCCTTGGAAGATCCTTTCTTGAAAAGACAGCCAGCATGACTTAAGTCTGAGAGGGGAAAAAACATGTCGATTTCCTTGATTCTCATTTGATGATTCATCCGCGGCTTCTTAAGGGACGTTGGCTTCTACATTCGCAGAAAAACACACTTTAAACTTCTACACGAAAAGAGAAATGATTTACGAGTGACCTCCATTCAGTCAAGCAGACGTTAATGGAGTCAGGATGGAGGGAGAGAGAGAGGAGAGGTGGAGCGGATGGAAGAGAGTGAGCGATTGAGAGAGAGGAGAGGTGGCATTTCTGTTGTGTGGGCCGAGGTGTAGTGGAAGGAAGGAAGGAAGGAAGGAAGGAAGGAGGGAGGGAAGGAAGGAGGGAGGGAGGAAGGGAAGGAGGGAAGGAAGGAGGGAGGGAGGGAGGGAGGGAGGGAGGGAAGGAAGGAAGGAAGGAAGGAGGGAGGGAGGGAGGGAGGGAGGGAGGGAGGGAAGGAAGGAAGGAAGGAAGGAAGGAAGGAAGGAAGGAAGGAAGGAGGGAGGGAGGGAAGGAAGGAAGTAAGGGTGAACAGAAAGACCAGTGTCTCACACTCTTATTGAATGTCTCTGAGGACCTTTATTTCCCATGCATAGTGTGTAGTGGAACTTGGAAAACAATCTAAGTCAAATAAAAGAAAGGACATGAAACAAAATTAGAAAGAAAAGCTTGACATTCATTAGGACTTCTCCATCATGAACATTTGTAATCATTCACAACATGTTTGGATTTAACTTTAGTTCATAATGTGATCAAATCGATCAACTCCTTCAAAAGGGTTAGGGTTAGAATTTGGATGTGGAAAAGTGCTGTAAAAACATAAATACAGTACAAAAAGGTTTTTGAAACAAACACATTCAGCACATTAAGTACAACACAGTGCAATACAAATCACACATTTGTGACTAGTTGAATATGCACTCTTCCCCTGTTCAATCTGGGAGGAGCGATGTTGTAAACACTGTCAACTTTTACAGCAAAGGTCAAAGGTCAAATTCTGACAACAAAAGCAAAACAATCCTCCAACACAACTTCCACTTCTGGGTTTCCAGTCATGGGAACAGTAAGATAAGTGTGTGTGTGTGTGTTGGTGGGTGTGTGTACTGTATTGTGTGTGTAAGTATGTGTGCTTACTGTGTTTGCATGAGTGTGTTCTGCATGTGTGTATCCTGCATGTGTGTCCTGCGTGTGTGTGTCCTGCATGTGTGTGTCCTGCGTGTGCGTGTCCTGCATGTGTGTCCTGCGTGTGTGTGTCCTGCATGTGTGTGTCCTGCGTGTGTGTGTCCTGCATGTGTGTGTCCTGCGTGTGTGTGTCCTGCGTGTGTGTGTCCTGCGTGTGTGTGTCCTGCGTGTGTGTGTCCTGCATGTGTGTGTCCTGCGTGTGTGTGTCCTGCATGTGTGTGTCCTGCATGTGTGTGTCCTGCGTGTGTGTGTCCTGCGTGTGTGTGTCCTGCGTGTGTGTGTCCTGCGTGTGTGTGTCCTGCGTGTGTGTGTCCTGCGTGTGTGTGTGTATTTATGTCTTTTGTAGCCCAAAGAAACCAGGAACAGGATCTAGCAAACCCCTGAAGCCCAAATCAGCCCCTAGTCAGAGGATACGATAGGTCTGGAAAGGTAAAACCAATATGGCTCCACACTGCCCCCTATTGAGATAAACGTTAATAATCTCTCTCTCGAGTCACCTCTGGGCTTCATGTCTATGGGACTACGGTGTCAGGGGTCAGGGTCAAGCTAAAGAAGGGAGCTTTCTTTCTGGACCAGAAACGTTTAAAGCACAAGTAGAAGAGGGACTGATCTGGAAAAATGCTAATCAATGAATACAGGAGGTTCGAACCAAACCAACACATTCAAACAACAGGATGAGGAAATGAGGAAAACTAGGTTTCAGTGTAGTCCCAGTGATTACTGTGAAAGATATTACATATCTACACTTACAAAATACACTTCAGCACACCAATATTGAACGGTTCCTTCAAACAGTATGAAAAATATACAAATAAAAAATACAAATATTTTCAGACACTAGGTAGGTAGTTTTCTGTTGACATGAAATCAGAGGACTCAAAGATAAATATTTCACATTTTCCTCCTCTTGCATTCAAGACAAGTTTTGTTTTTGGAAAAGATCCATTTTTAGCAAATATCCCAACCTACCGGTGGTCTGATATTCGGAACCTTGTGATATCCATTTTCTTCAACAACCCAAAAAATCTTCAGCTTTTTTTCTAGCTTGAGAGCCAGTGTTTCCAACCAAAGTCTAAAGAATATCATTTGGAGACGTCATACATATGAACAATATGAACACGATCATTAAAACAGGAAAGGGGAGCGACGGTGTGGTCCAGCAGAGGGCTTAGAGAGAGCCATGCTCCCTCTCGCAGGTGTGTTAGGCTCAGGAAGCCAAACAGGAAATCACTAGCAGGAAACAGCAAGCAGGAAATGCTTTCAACAATCATCATCAAAAACAAAGACCCCGGTGAGATAAACAATTTGATCAATATCGCATGTCGGAGGAAGGGGGACAAGGTGTGTGTAAGGGGAGAGGGGTGGACTCTACAACCAAGTTGAGCAACATTCTTTGAACTTTTGGGGAGGATGGTGAAATTCGAGGACTGGAGGTGTGGTCTCACGCCTGTGCAGGTAGGTAGTTAAGTAGCTAGTTAAGTAGGTATATGAGTGGCATATTCATCTTAGGTGTAATACGCACTTTTTGACCCATAAAAGGAGTAATAATAAGAATAATTTACCATGGTAACAAAACCAGGGGAGCCCAGATAAAGGGTTCAAAGTCAGGTGAGTAACAGTCAGTCACATATCCATTCACAGTCCACAGGGGAAACCAGTCTGACATAGGGAGATGGCAGGGTAGGTAGGACGCGAGACGGGGAGATCATCGGTTCATTTCACATGCTCTGCGCTGTGGGAGGAGCAGTAGTACTTTTTATGGGCGATGAAGGTGGAGAGACTGCTGAATTTGATGTTGCAGAGGCGACAGAAGCGGGAGTTCCCGTTCTGCAGGGGGGAGACCAGCGCAGGCTTGGGGGGGAGGGAGGGAGGGGGCGCCGGGTGGGGGTGGGCAAGAGACACCTTGTCAAGCAGGAGAGACACCCCCACCTCTCTCAGGGCCTCAGGCACGGGTGACACAGTTAGAGAGAGCGCTCTGGCAGGGGAAACAGCCAGAGGGGGGGCCGTGGAGGGGGAGCTGCCCCCCCCAACGTGAGGCCCCACGGGGCTACCGTTCACCTGGGGGGAGGAGGGGGAGGCGGTGTCCCGCCTCACCTGTCCGTTGACGCTGTCCCGGCTGGGCTTGGGCCCCAGCTTGGGATAGGCGGTGGAGATGGGGGGGGGCGCGTCCCGGGGGCTGAGGTTTGGGCTGGAGCTGGGGGTGGCAGCCTGGGAGTCAGGGTGGGGCGAGGGTAGGACCAGGCTGTGGGCACTGCGGAGGTGCTCCACCAGGTCACAGGTCACCGCCTGGCTGGGTGGGCAGTAGGGACACACCCCCGGGGGCGACCCCTGGCTCACTCTGGCCCCCGGGGTGCCATGGGGGGACGTGGCCTCGGAGCGGGGCAGAGCGGGGACCTGTGGGCTGGGCGAGGTGCCCTCGGGGTGGTCCAGGGCCCGGGTGTGGGGCGAGGTGGACACGGGCCTGTGGAGACGCTGCAGGGTCTCTAGGGTGTGGGGTTGCAGGGTGGTGGCGGGGCAGTAGTAGGTCTTGTGGGCCAGGTAGTTCTCGATGCTGTTGAAGCTGATGCTGCACGCCGTGCACTTGTGGTAGTCGGAGAGGGGCAGGGCCGGCAGGCTGCCCCCCCGCGGGGCCTCGCGGAGACGCGGCCTCTTACTCAGGTCGATGGGGCCGTCGCCCTCGGGGCTGGAGCTGCGGGAGGACAGGGCCCGGCCGGGAACGGGGCCGGGGGCCTCCAGGGGCCGGCCCTCCTGTTGGAGGGCCAGGCTGAGGGCTACAGCGGTGGGGGCCGTGACGGGGGCCAGGGCCTTGCTCCTCGCCATGTGGATCTCATACATCTTCATCCTCTTACGCGTCCGGATCGGCTGAGGCAGGAAGGCGGTGCCGGGGGCGATGGCCTTGGCCGGGTGGTTGGCTCGGTGATTGGACGGGTCGTGGCGGGAGGCGCAGTAGAATCGCTTGTGGACCATGTAGTTGTCGTGGCGACTGAAGTGGATGTTGCAGGCCTGGCAGAAGGTCCTGGTCGGGTCGTTGTCCGCGTCGTCCACCCCGGGGCTCTGACTGCCCTCGCTGGCCTGGCCCCCCTCCCCCTCAGAAGACGAGGAGCCCCCCTCCTTCCCGCCCGCAGGCTCGGCCTTCACCTCCCCGACCACGGTGCTCCCTGGAGCGGGATCCGAGCCCGAGGGGGAGACGGACGCCACGCGGCTGGCCGCCCCTGCTCCTCCCTGGGGCGACGAGGAGGCTCTGTGGGCCCCTGAGGGCACTGGAGCCTGGGGGTCGTCTCTTCCAGAGCCTGGGGCAGGGCAAGGGGCTGTGCCTGGGGCTGGGGTTGAGGCTGGCGCCGGGGCTGGACCTGGGGCAGAGGAGTCTGTCTGCTGGTGTCTGCTGGAACAGTAGAGCCTCTTGTGAACGTAGAAGTTGTTGATGTTGTTGAAGGTGATGTCGCACTCGAAGCAGGTGGCCCCCTTGTGGGGGGGTGCGGGGGCAGCCGTGGTGCCCGCTGGGTAGAAGGCGGGCGGCGGGTTGGGCGTGACGGCCTGGCCCTGTTTTAGACGGCTGTGGACCATCTCCGACATCTTGGCGAGGATCTCCGAGGCCTGCGGCAAGATGGCCGCCTCGGTGCTGAACAGGTACTGGGGCAGGAAGACGGCGCCGCCTGGCAACACTGGCCCCACCCCCGGGTGGGCGGGGCTTGAGCCGGGGGTGGGGCTAGCAGGCTCGGCCTTAACGGCCACCGCGGGGGGGCTTCTGGGCGGGGTCGAGGTTTGAGACGTCGGTGCCGCGTGCTCCCGGCTCCTCCCCTCCCATGCCTCCTCCTTCTCCTCCCTCTCCTCCGCCTCTCCCTGCTCCTGCACCTCCATCCCAGGCGCCTCCGCCTCCGTCTCCGAGTCGGGCTCCTCCTTGATCTGCAGGCGACCCGGGGGCTCCGGGGGGCTGTGCTCCCGGGGGGTGGCGGAGCTCCCGTCGGCCCCCGGGCTGGACGAGTCTGGTCGGGGGACGCAGGCCGGGGGCTCCCGGTCCTGGGGCCGCTCGGCGGAGGAAGGGTCGCCCTGGCGCGGGGTGGGGCTTCTCTCGGCCGGGACGCGCACCTCCAGGTGGGTGCGCACGTGCTGGTGGAGCAGGGCGGGGCTGTCTGCGTTGTGGCCGCACACCTGGCACTTCAGGACCACTCCTGAGTCTCCGGGACTGAGACCTTCCAACACACACACACACACACACACAGCATGAGCACAGGCTAAAGCAGAGGAGAGGACACCAGCCCAGCCCAGCCCAGGCCAGAGCCATGAGGAGGCGTGTACCTGGGGCCAGAGGCAGCTTGGGCAGGCCCGGCCCGGGTGAGTAGACCTCGCTGCGGGAGCCGGGCTGGCAGACCATGTGGCAGGTGACCAGGTGGCTGTAGAGGATGTCCCTGGTGGTGGAGATGAAGCCACAGCCGTGACACACGCCATTCAGGCCGTCCGTGTGGACCTTCAGGTGACGCTCGCAGTTCGCCTTGGTGGTGAAGGCTGACAGGCACACCAGGCAGATGAACGGCCGCTCACCTGGAGACAGAGAGGGAGAGAGAGAGAGGGAGAGAGAGACAGAGGGCGAGAGAGAGACAGAGGGCGAGAGAGAGACAGAGAGAGAGAGAGAGAGAGAGAGAGAGAGAGAGAGAGAGAGAGAGAGAGAGAGAGAGAGAGAGAGAGAGAGAGAGAGAGAGAGAGAGAGAGACAGAGGGAGAGAGGGAGAGAGAGAGACAGAGAGAGAGGGAGAGACAGAGAGAGACAGAGAGAGAGAGAAGGATGAGAATGAGAATAACCATGCCAGCTGGAAGCCACAGTAGATCATCCAGTCATCCCTGGGAACTCCCTGCCATCAGGGCTGCGTGTCTCTCTGCTCCCCTCACCGCTGTGCGTGCGCATGTGGATCTCCAGCGAGCTGGTGCTGGGGCAGCTCTTGTTGCATTGTGGGAAGGGGCAGAGGCGCTCGTTGGGGTAGGTCTCCTTGGTCTTGTCTTGGGGCGGGGACTGCGACGCAGTGGGCGTGGCCGGCTTCTGCCGGCTGGCGCAGTAGTACATGAGATGAGCCTGCAAGTTCCTCTCACTCCGGTACCAGATACCACAGTCCTTACAGGGGAAGATGTCCTCTGAACCAATCACAGACAAGGACACCAAGGTCAAGGAATCAATCAACCAATCACAGTATCCACCCTCAAAAGAACTTTCTGTTTTGAGCTTGAAGAGGTGTAGCAGGATTTTCTTTATTGGTTTGTGTTGGTGTGCCAGGTGTGTATTTGAATGTTTCAATTAGGTTGGACACATTTATTTAAAAAACAATGTCCACCACATAATTACCAACACACACACACCCACACACCAAATGGCTTCAACATAATAGCTTTAATTAGGTTGGGAATATGCAATATTTGATACATTTCTACCTATGTTGCAGACCTCCCCTACACACATGCACACATCAACACACCCACACCCACACCTATCTGGACTCTTTAGGGAGTTAGATTAACTAACTAAAGTTCGGGAGGAAGATAGCGCACCAAGACTCCTCCTCTACTCCAATCAAGCAAATCTCAAAAGCACGGAAGAATGCGCACCAACTCCAATCAACTTCATACACATCAGCCTAGCGAAAGCACGGAAGAATGCGACCAAACTCCCGGTATCAATTACGAGGCTTGTATAAAGTGTCTTCCGTTGCCCTGATCCTTGTGCTAGCATGTTTTTGTCGCCCTCCCTCCCTCCCCTTTTCTCTGCTTCTCCCTGTCTATCCAGGCTCCCCGGGGGATCCGGTTGAGCCGCTGCTCGGCCGTGACCCTTAAGGACTCTCCGCCACACCCGAGTCCATACCCGGTAACTATTCATGAACCATCCCCATCACCTCCCCGGTAACTATACATGCACCATCCACATCACTTCCACCATCTCTGCATCCCCTAATCACACTCTCAGCCTCCCAGGAACCCAGGCCCGGCTCTGCTACCGGCCTCCATCAGCACCAGGCTCGGCCCTGCTACCAGCCTACACCAACCGCCTCAGGCTCGGCTCTGCTACCAGCCTACACCAACCGCCTCAGGCTCAGCTCTGCTACCAGCCTCAGGCTTGGCTCTGCTACCAGCCTCAGGCTTGGCTCTGCTACCAGCCTGTACCACAATGCATTAGGCTTGGCTTTGCTACCAGCCCAGCTTCAATAAAAGCTATCTATTCAATCGATGGTGTGATTACTGAACTCGTGAACTAATACCTAGAACGAACTATGTGCATCACATCAACTTCCTCCAGGGTCGCCAAGGCAACCAGGGTGTAGAGGTTGCGGCAGCGGGCGTGAAGGTAATCGAGCTGATCTGGTGTCGGTGCCTCGTGTTAACCGGGCTATTCTTGATAACGTCCACTAATTACCCATGCTCCCCAGCGAGCGAGCGCGGTGCGGCGTGGCAGGAAGGAAACGAGGAGACGTCTGATCATGTTTAACTCCTCTGCCTGATCTGAGGTGATTAATCACACTTTAATCACCTTGACAAGCAGATGACCTGTCTCACTGCTCCCTGTTTCAACACTCCCTGTCTCACCACTGCTTGTCTCACTGCTCTCTGCCTCACCTCTCCCTGTCTCACCTCTCCCTGTCTCACCACTCCCTGTCTCACTGCTCCGTCTCACTGCTCTCTGTCTCACCACTCCCTGTCTCACCTTTCCCTGTCTCACCTTTCCCTGTCTCACCTTTCCCTGTCTCACCACTCCCTGTCTCACCTCTCCCTGTCTCACCATTCCCTGTCTCACCTCTCCCTGTCTCACCTCTCCCTGTCTCACCTCTCCCTGTCTCACCACTCCCTGTCTCACCGCTCTGTCTCACTGCTCTCTGTCTCACCACTCCCTGTCTCACCTTTCCATGTCTCACCACTCCCTGTCTCACTGCTCTCTGTCTCACCTCTCCCTGTCTCACCTTTCCCTGTCTCACCTTTCCCTGTCTCACCACTCCCTGTCTCACTGCTCTCTGTCTCACCTCTCCCTGTCTCACCTTTCCCTGTCTCACCTTTCCCTGTCTCACCACTCCCTGTCTCACTGCTCCCTGTCTCACCTCTCCCTGTCTCACCTTTCCCTGCCTCACCTTTCCCTGTCTCACCACTCCCTGTCTCACCTCTCCCTGTCTCACCATTCCCTGTCTCACCATTCCCTGTCTCACTGCTCTGTCTCACCATTCCCTGTCTCACCATTCCCTGTCTCACCATTCCCTGTCTCACTGCTCTGTCTCACCGCTCCCTGTCTCACCGCCCCCTGTCTCACCGATCTCTGTCTCACTGCTCCCTGTCTCACCGCTCCCTGTCTCACCACTCCGTCTCACCACTCCCTGTCTCACCTCTCCCTGTCTCACCTCTCCCTGTCTCACTGATACTGTCTCCCCGTCTCATCTCGGGAGAGAGCAACAGGCTCCCCTTGGTACCTCCAGAGCCTGCAGCTACACCTAGTGGTGCACGGCGGTATTACAAGACCAAGAGAGCCACATGCCGCTGCCAACCCTTAAAGCTGTGAGCACCAAGAAGCATCTGCTGTTTATGGTAACAGTAAACAGCCTCAAGGACACACACACACACACGCACACACACGCACACAAAACAAAGAGAGCCACATACAAAGACAGTGTGGGAGGGAAAGAAGAGAAGAGACAGATGGTTAACTCACTGTTGACAACGGCTGTAGCCAAGATGGCGGCCATGCCAGCCTGCTGGGGGAGGAGCTGGATGTCAGGGCGCAGGGCTGCTGGGTAGGGGGACTCCTCTTTCACCAAGGCATTGTGGGTAGTGAGGCTGATTGGGGGGGACTGGAGGTCCATGCTAGACAGTGACAGCTCAGCCAATAGGGAATCACCTGCTGAAATCTCCCTGCTCACCTTACAAAACAGTTGGTCACCTGCAGACACACACACACACACACAGAAAATAAGTGTGAGTTTGTGTGCACAGAATTGTTCTGTGTAATTGTGCGTGTTAGATGTTTGTGTGTGCGAGACTGTGTGTTTGAATACCCTGTTTGTAGATAGTGCAGTTGGCTTCACTGGTGTCAGAGGTCAGAGGAACTCTACTCAGCCAGCAGTCAGCATCTTCACACACCAGAGTTAGTCTGGAGCTCTGTACACACACACACACACACACACACACACGGACATACACACGGAGAGAGAGAGAGATACACAGTCAGATTTACGCTGGCAGCACATTTGACAGCACGTAAAGAAACAAGTGGAATTGGAGACTGATAGAGAGTTGGATAAAAGAAAAGAGAGCGACCCCAGTGCAGAGGGAAGAAAGGGAGTCAGGTGGCTGAGCGGTGAGGGAGTCGGGCTAGTAATCTGAAGGTTGCCAGTTCGATTCCCAGCCGTGCCAAATGACGTTGTGTCCTTGGGCAAGGCACTTCACCCTACTTGCCTCGTGGGGAATGTCCCTGTACTTACTGTAAGTCGCTCTGGATAAGAGCGTCTGCTAAATGACTAAATGTAAATGTAATGTAAAGAAGGCGTGGGATAGAGAGAAAGAAGGAGGTCTGGCAAGGTAAAGGTGCTGCCATTCAGTCAGACACCTTGTCAGGGTCATTTTTGAACACCACAGCGATGTGTGTGTTTGTACACTGGCGGGCGTGCATGTGTGCGTGCACGCACATGTACATATGATAGTGTTTCTCCGGCAATAAAACACATGAAAAGGACTTTACCACACACACACACGCGCGCACACACACAAACGCACACACACCTGTGCCGTTGCCAGCACAAACTTGTCTTTGTTCAGTTGGGACAGAGCGAGCATTCCATCTATCCATCACTCCCACAGGCCTCTCCTTACACACACACACATTCCTGCTTAGTATACGTCTCTACCAGATCTCACAAAGTGTGGATTCTAAATCAAATACACGATTAAAACACCCTACACTACGGCACGAGAACACATATGCTTCCTGACTGGGTCCTTCAGTTCGACGTAGACTGAAACCCAGAGATGTGTCGCTGGTGTGGAGCCCAGATGGGGGGCGGAGGACCTGCAGTACCGCTCTCTCCCCTACAGGTGGCAGCCTTCAGCTGTCCAGGTGGGACTGACTGGTGCCTGTTCAGGCTCTCCTCAGACACAGATCAGCTCATCTCAGGTCCAGGAACACATCTAGACCTGGACCAGGAGACAGGGTTGACCGGGAGGAAACAGCAGGCACCTAAACCCTGGAAGAGAACCGGGAGATACTAGAGAGAGCGGAGGTGTGTGTGTGTGTGTCTAGGTTGGTGACCACCAGACTGACAGTGCAGAGGTTTCTCTGTTATAGCCTGAAGACTGCTGGATTGTATTTCATGGAGCAGTGATCTAGAGATAGCCAGCTTCTTTGGTTTTAATTTGTAACTCTATGCTGGAGCCTACTCAGTTGTAAGTGATGCTAATTTGTTTCAGACTAATTCATCACAACGACTGCTTTGGAATTCCCAATTACACACACACATTCACACACACACACACACAGTAATAGTGGGATCTAAAGCAGCTGTAACGTCTTGGCTTCCGTGTGTTCAATGAAATAAATAAAAGGAACGGGATGAAACAGGATGTTGCTGAGCACAACTTCCTGTCCTCTTCCTGAAAGAGAACAAGGGAGGTAGAAGAGAAGGCGACAACTGTCTCTCTCTCTCTCTCTCTCTCTCTCTCTCTCTCTCCTTCCCTCGCCCTGTCAGCCTCCCCCCCCTCCCCCCGCTCACCAGAGTGGTCTCCCCAGGACCCAGGCGCGTTAAGAGAGCGCTAAGCCCCTCAGTCAGTACGTCTTTGAGGCAGCGTCTAAGCTCCCTCGCCCGGACCCTGGGCCCTCATGAATATTAACCAGCCCCCCTCCCAGCTTTAATCTGCTGATCCCACACTGCTGCTGCCACCACGATAGAGAATCTAATTATTTGGTCTGATATAACCGTTACCCCCCCCCCCCACACACACATCACACAAACCATCCAACCCTCACCAAAGACACTTTACACATGCACGCACACACACACACTAAGCATGCCCCTCACCTCAACCCCCCCCCCCCCCCAACGCAGCCCTCACGCCCTCTCCTTATCACGCCTGAGAACGCCTTCCTCCGCTACTGATAAAACTTGAATGCAAATGATGCCTGGCTGATTTCATTCCTTCGTTCGTTCACTCTGCAGCCTCTTCTCCTTCACTGGCAAAATTAATATGAAATTATCTCTCCCTCTCTCTCCCTATCTCTCTCTCCCTCTCTCTCTTCCTATCTCTCTCTCCCTCTCTCCCCTGTCTCTCCCTGTCTCTCTCTCTCCCTGTCTCTATGGGGAGGGTTGACCCTTCATGAACCGAACCCCAGTCTAACCTCATCACAGATCAATTCTGTTATATATACACACTTCAATTAAACAGAGGGCAATAAGAAAACCTCCCTCCCTCCCCCCCCTCCCCCCCCTCCCTCCCTCCCTCCCTCCCAACCCACTTCTCTACAGAGTCTTTTATTACACTACAGTTGTCTGCACTTGGGACCGTTACTGCACCTACCTTTCCATGACCTGATCAGGGATATGTAGGGCCTTCATGGTACAATGGTTCATGTATCTCTACTCAAGGCAGAGATATTTGCATAACTGTGTTCCACCAGTAAAGGAATGACAGTTACCGTCATTGGAGCAGAAACAGACAGGTGTGTTTATGTACATCCACATTTACGAATTTTCCCCATAGTGGGACGAATAAAGGTATATCTTATCTTATGAAAAGTACCTTCATGTTATTCAAGTAGTCATAAGTCACTGTAACTCAACTTCCTATTAACTTTGCGCAATTTTGGGGAAGCCTTGCACCTCCCAATCCCTCCCTCCCTCCCTCCCTCCCTCCCTCCCCTCCAGGATTCCTAATCACACTCTTCCTCCACCTCTCCCTCAGTCCCATTCCTCCCTCCCTCTCTCATTCCTCCCCCTCTATCTGCCCTTCTCTCTATCTCTACCCAACAGGAAATGGTTTCTGTCCCAAACGGGGGTCGGGGGGGGTGGGGGGGGGCAGGGGGGTCGGAAGGGGCTCACTGTCCCAAACAAAGAGGTCACTGTGTGAATCCTCCAAAAACACAGAGAAGAAAAGAAAAGGAGAGATAAACATCAAAAAGCTACTCTCATCCGCCTCGCTCACACACACATTCTCCCTCTCGCTCTCTCTCTCTCTCCACGCGCACAGCATTCTCAGACAAACAAAGTATTCAATAACACATTCTCATACACGCACTCGCTCCAAACTCATGAGAGCACAGTACTCTAATGCTACACTTTCACACAACAACACATGAACGCGCAGGCGCATACACACAGACACACACACACACACCTGGTCTGGTCCACACACAGTATGTGCTATCAGCCTGTACCTCCAAGAAAAGAGAGCTGGGTCTGATGAGCTGCATGCAAATGACATGTAAAAATATAAAACGGCGATACTTAAAACGGAGGAGAGATAAGAGATTGGAAAATGAAGCACTCTAGGATAGCAGGCTCCTGAACCGGCGCAGATGAGGCTCAGAGATACATGGAGGTTGTCCCTCGCTCCTCTCCTCTTCCAGAAGGCACCGGAGATGACAGGAATATGCTGATACCAGTCAGTCACTGTTGAGGTTGAGTGACGAGAGCGAACACCACTACCACCCTGACCCCCCCCCCCCCCCCTCCCCCGCGCACACACACACACACTCTCCTCTCCTGTCCGCCTCATCGCTCCATCTCTCCCTCTATCCTCATATTTCCTCTCGGTTTCTTTTCCCTGTTGTGGGTTTGAGTCTTTGTGCTGGCCGTGGACAGATGGGGCTCCTGGCGTCCACAGACACAGCTGCTCTCGCTCTCTCCCTCATCTCTCCCTTCTCCTCTCCCCCTCCCCCCCGTTTATCTTTCTCCATCTCTCCCTCTTTCTCCAGGTCGCCGTCGATCTCACTTTGGACCACCTCTCCCTTCTCTGTGTCTCTCTCCATGTCTGTCCATCCCTCTTCCTCTCTCTGACAGAGCAAGCACCGTATATAAAGTAGGAAAGAGAGAGGATGGGGGGGGTGAGAAAGTGAAGGGAGGAGTGAGAGAGAGGGGAGGGAAAGAACCATGAAAAACAGAGCGGATAGAGAGTGAAGAGAGTGACAGGTTGATCACCTTCGCTCGTCCTTCCAAAGGTGAAAGAATGAGAGAGAGCTAGAAAGAGAGAGAGCGAGGAGGGGGGGGGGGGGAGAGTGAAAGAGCAGGAGAAGAAGAGTCTCCCAAAAGTGGGTCTGAAAGCCGTGGGTGGCACTGCTTATCTGGAGAGTTCTCCTGGAGAGATTATTGGGGGATTAGTGCGAACGCTTGTTTCTAAAACATGATGAAAAGACGCAGCGCGCGTGATAACGCTTTGAACTCCACACTCCTTCCAGGATCAGGCCTTCGGGCGCCATTTCCGCGAAAGACAGGAGGGGGGAGGGAGGGTGACGAGCGGAGGAGATGGGGCAGGCGGGGAGGAGAGGGGGGGGAGGGGGGGGGGGGAGCAGGGGAAGCGGGGGGGGGGGGGCAGGGGAGGTGGATCGGGGGAAGGAGAGGAGAGGGGAAGAAAGCAGGAGACGAGAGGTGGATGAATTGGGAGGAGGGGGAGGTGGAGAGAATGGAGAGGGGGATGAGGGGAGGAGAGGAGGATGAGCAGTGGAATTGAGGACGGGGAGGGGAGGAGAGGAGGATGAGCAGTGGAATTGAGGGACGGGGGGAGAATAATCAACAGTTTGCTCAATAACAGGACATAAAAGTCCACCTACCAGCTCCACATATTACAGGGCTAGACTACCTGTGTTCTCTCTCTTTTATCCTCAGAGGTAGAAAACAGCGACTAGAACCTGGAGGTTACCTCAAATATACTCACTTCTACAATCCAGCAACTCTAGGCAATGGTTCCATTATTAAAATGCCCTCCAATGAGAGGAGAGATAAGATCTCAGATAATGTGTTTGATCCAATCAGAAAGCAGGGACCCACCTCTGTGCTCATCGGTTGCCATGGGGAACCAGGCAGAGGAGGGCCTGCTGTTTGCTCAACCAAACCGCTGTCAGGAATGATCTGGAGCTCAATCACATGATCTGCAAACATTATTATACTCCGTACAAAAGTCCAACATGCCTATCTGCTAGAATATATTTAAATAGATAAATGGTTTCACGCCTGTTTCTCGAGAGATGCAAAATTATTTCCATAGGGCCCAGCCACTTATCTAATTAGACTTAATCAGACTTACCTTCATCTATATCTCTCTGTCTGTCTGTCTGTCTCAGTCACACACATACACACATTTCACAACAACAACAATGCACATAACACACCAGAAGACATGACTAAACTTCATGAAGGTTGTTGAGGATTAAAAGCTCTTTGTGGGAGATGCATTAAGTGCATATGTGGAGATGTGTGTTTGAAGAAGAGAGAGAAAAATAAAGATATACAGGGTCTATATACACATATATATGACAGAGAGGTGGAGAGAGAGAGAGAGAGAGGGGGAAAGAGAGAGATGGAGAGAGAGAGAGAGAGAGAGAGAGAGAGAGACAGAGAAAGAGAGAGAGAGACAGAGACAGAGAGAGAGACAGAGAGAGAGAGAGAGAGAGAGAAAGAGAGAGAGAGAGAGAGAGAGAGAGAGAGAGAGAGAGAGAGAGAGAGAGAGAGAGAGAGAGAGAGAGAGGGAGAGAAGGAGTGCGAGTGTTTCCGTGTGTGTTGAATATGAGCTTGTCAGGATGTGTTGCCGGCTAGGTCCAGTCTTGAACTGATAGCTTCAGACCAAGCCAAATACACCCCCCGTTAGCTCGGGGTGGGCAAAGTGGGCAGGGCAAGGCAGAACTGGCAACCTTCAGATTACTAGCCCGACTCCCTCACCGCTCAGCTCCTGACTCCCGAGCTGGCATATAGAGCTGGCAAAACTGGCACAAGGGCTGGCATGAGGTAATAGATGTGCTCATTACACGGATGGATGCCGATGAAACAGCCAATGAGCTGACAGGCGGCCTTTGAAGTAGCCAATGAGATGACTGGCTGCCCCTGAAGTAGCCAATGAGCTGACAGGCCGCCCATGAAGTAGCCAATGGTAAGACTGAGGACAGATGATTAGAGGGCTGTGGAGATTTACTGTACTGGGACAACCTTGACCCCCAGTGACCCTGGGTGGGGAGAGAGAGGGGAGGGAGGGGGGAGGATGTGGAGTGACAAGGGGAGACACAGGAGGAATGTGAGATTAAACCCACTTATCTCCCCCTGATAGTGAAGACCAGTCTCCCCACTCCTTCAACTCACTGATAGCAGAGAGAGAAAGAGAGAGAGGGAGGAGAGAGAGACAGAGAGAGAGAGTGAGACAGAGAGGACACTCAGAGAGAGAGAGGACTACAACATAGAGAAGTCTTGGATGGTAGAGACACAGAAGAGAGAGACACAGGGCGAGACCAGTGAAGGGGCGTCCTAAAAAAGTCCACTTGTGTCTTCCGGAGCAAGCACTAGTGTGGAGAGGAGGAGGGAAGGGAGGAGAGGAGAGAAGGGAGGAGAGGAGAGCAGTGGGAGGAGAGGAGAGCAAGAGTGAAACAGAACAGGGTGAACGGCGGAAGGGAGGCGGAGAACAAGAGAGACGAGAGGCGTGTGTGTGAGTGAGTGTGTGTGTGTGCGAGCGTGCACTCAGAATCTCCAATGATAAAAGGAAGGGAATCTTAGAAATGAGAGGCTATCATGTGGGAATCAATCATTGGGGTTTGCTATCAGAGAGATGGCGCCGTGCACAGATAACAGACAGGAGGACGTCTGGGAAGAGGGGAGCGAGGGGGCATGAGCAGGCCGGACTGGAGTCTGCTCTGTCAGGCTGGGTGGAACTGACTTGACTAGTCTGGCTTGGACTGGACTAGATTGGCCTGGTCTGGTCTGGACTGGACTAGGCTGGCGTGGATAACTGAGATGAACTACCTTGACTGGTCACCGGGCAGACGTAATGTGTGCACGTGCGAGGATGTGTCCGCTTACACCGGTCCTAGACTGATCATCTGAACTCTCAGCTCAACTTTGAACTCTCACCTCTGTCAACTGGTCATCTGCGGCCTCCTCTGATTGGACAGTGCCCGGGTACGGGCCCCACACTGTGTCTGGGAGGAGGGCCCTGAGAGCCACGACCCGGATTACATCATCACCCTCTCTCAGCTCCAGGTCTTCTACTAGGGAGAAGGGAGAGAGAGAGATACACAGACAGAGAGAGAGAGAGAGAGAGAGAGAGAGAGAGAGAGAGAGAGAGAGAGAGACAGGAGAGATTAAGACACTTTGCAATTTGACATCTAAATAAACAAGGCCAAGCAGCACACAATGGAACAAAAGCAACAGTAGCGACCTGAGGATCAATCCAGCCCTGATGCAGGGATGGGCCATGGCAGAGGAAAAGACAGGGGGAGAGGAGGAGAGGAGGGAAGGAAAGAGAGGAGGGGGGAGAAGAGTACAGGAGGAGGAGGAGTACACAACAGGAGGAGTATACCGGTCTAGTAATTCCACCAGCAGGGGGAGCTATTGCAGGATCTGGAGTATTATGGTCTGCCTTGTGGCAGCATTAAGGGGAAGCCTGTGGCCCTGTTCTAGGTGCTGGACTACGTCCTGCCTGCTAGATAACTAGGGATGTGTGACTCAACACAGGAAACCGTTCTGCTTTGAGAACCTGGAAACACACTGAGCAGAAACACCTGCAGGACGACTAGCTTGTTCCTCCTCTTGCCCTCTCCACTCATCCTCCTCTCCACTCATCCTCCTCTCCTCTCCTCACCCTCTCCACTCATCCTCCTCTCCTCTCCTCACCCTCTCCCTCTCTCTCCTCTCCTTCCACCTTTCTCTCTTTCCTCTCCTACCCTCTCTCTTTCCCCTCTCTCCTTTCCCCTCTCTCCTTTCCCCCTCTCCTTTCCCCTCTCTCTCTCTCTCTCATCTCTCTCTCTCTCTCTCTCTCTCTCTCTCTCTCTCTCTCTCTCTCTCTCATCTCTCTCTCTCTCTCTCTCTCTCTCTCTCTCTCTCTCTCTCTCTCTCTCTCTCTCTCTCTCTCTCTCCCCCTCCCCTACCCTCTGTGGCTCTCTCATTCGGGGGGTCAGTCTAAAGTGTGTGGCTGATAAGAGTGTTTGTCTAACACTCTCCATGTCAAAACACTCATCTATCTTCTCTGTATCTATCCTCACCAGAGAACAACGGACAGACGCTGATAAAATGGATTTCCCACAACCAAGAGAGAGAGGAAGAGAGGAGGGGGTGGAGGGAGGGGGTGGGGGCGGGGTGGAGGGCAGGAGGTAGACCCGAGGAGGGATGGAGAAATGGGGGGGGGGGGCGACATGAAGAAGTAGTGGAAAGATGTAAACATGAGAGGGCTAGGGTTTAAGGGAGGATTTCTGGCGTGAGGCTTTTAATTCGAGCGTTCCATATCACCCTCTCCCTTCTTCTCTCTCTCTCTCTATCTCTCTCTCTCTCTCTCTCTCTCTCTCTCTCTCTCTCTCTCTCTCTCTCTCTCTCTCTCTCTCTCTCTATCTATCTATCTATCTCTCACCTCTATAAGTGTATGCGACCGGGATGAGATCCCACGCTCTTTACAGGTGAGCGAGAGTATCACAGTTCACCATGACAACCGGGAGTTTCTGCACCTCACTTGGATCGCGTTTCTCTTTACTTTGCCCCGCCCCCGCCCCTCTCCTTCTCATCCTTCCTGTCCTCCTCCCTCCCATCCTTCCTGTCCTCTTTCCTCTCCTCCTCCCTCCTTCCACCAGCTCCCCCTCCTCCATGGCTTCTCCTCCCCCCTCCTCCATGGGCTTCTCCTCCTCTCCTCCTCCTCTCCTCCTCCTCTCCTCCTCCTCCTCCTCCTCTCCTCCTCCTCTCCTCCTCCTCCTCTGCCCCCTCCTTCTCTAGAAAGTCTGAAGTCCAGTGTCCTGCCAGACTCCCATCAGCCTCTGGGTCTGGCGTTGCTTTGGCCACACTGACCTTCTAATCTCACCACTCCATCAATGTCCACCCCTGCTGTCCCGCCATTGGCCAGGCACAGTCACATGACACCTTATCAGCTTGACCACAATCATTGACCTAATTGTGAAACTGGCTAGGATTTTACCATGCTGAGGAAACAGAAACATTCACTGATCACTGGACCACAAAGACCTAGTTAATATACCTTCATACATTGCCCTTTAAGAGAGACACAGAGAGTGAGAGAAAGAGTTTCAATCAGTTCTCATTGGTAATCCCTGCAGGTTAGCGCTGTGCGCTAGGCTAACACGAGGCCTCCTACAACTCTAATCCCTGCTAATTATACCAGAAACACCACCAGCCCCTAATGACCTTCTGCTCTTATCAATACTGCTCTCATAGCCTCTCTCCCTCCACCCCCCCCTCTGTCTCCTTCCCCCTCTCTCCCTCTCCCCCTCTCCCCCTCTCTCCCTCTCTCTTTCACACCTCTTGGTATGGTCAATCCCGTTCCCCTCAGCCACAGCGACAGAATCAAGCCCCTCTCTATCCTCCTCCGTCACACCATCCCTCTCTCCTCACAATAACCTCCAACACACTACCAACAACCCACCTCAGACACAGCCATACACACACAAATCATAAACACACACACACACATCTTCTTATCAATGCCACAGTGGGCCCAGTCCCCAGGTTCTTATCGATGGTCAGCGTGCACCACAGATTCCATAGCAGTAGTCCTCTTATCAATAGGCTTGTGAGCTAAGCTCAGTTTGTGTCCACACACACACACACATTATCACATGGACTACACACACACTTTTATGTACACGTATGCACACGCACGCACACACACACACACACACACACACACACACAAAGCCTTATCAATACGCCCAGTTCACCAGCCAGTGGGGCGTCCAGCTTGCTTTACAACCCCACACAATAAAGCAATCAGTCCATCATTAATGAAATGACGAATGCAATTACCCAATGAGTGGACAGGAGGGGATTTGGGGTGGAGGGGGGGGGGTGCAGCAGGGAGAAGGTGACAAAAAATGGTGAAGAGGAGACAGAGAGAAAGGGGGCAGAAGGGGAGGAGTAAGGACAGGAGAGGATGAAGTGAATGGTGTTGTGTTTCTACTGAGGTCACATCTGCCTGACTCCTGACTGGCTGTGCTCTATTACACAAGCTTGACCCCTGTCGAGCCTGAACACCTGCTCTCTGTCTCTACCCAACTCCACCCAAACCAAAAAACTCAGGCCAATCATCTACTGTCAATATCGACCCGTTGCCAGGACAACGCTGTGCTTCCTGCCACGTATGCTACAACGACACCCTGGACTTCTACACTTTGCCCAATCAGGGGACAGCATACTTGACACGCCTCTCCTGATTGGTTGTCAATAAGGAAGAGAATCGTGAATAATCCTGCCTTCCCCAACAGTGTGTGTGTGATTCCCTGGTACCCTCACCCTCCCTATCAGGGCTAATTGATTAAAAAAAGCCTATTGTTGATATCAAATGAACACATCGCTGCGGAGGTATTGATCGTTTGACATAATACAACAGGAAATCTTTACCAGTGGCGCACTCCGACCCTGTGCTAATAGGCAGGGTTTAACCTCCGCTGAATCAACCATTCCCTGACTGCCTAGTCCTAGAAAACAGAGAGGCTGCCTTGTTCTAGAACACAGAGAGGCTGCCTTGTTCTAGAACATAGAGAGGCTGCCTTGTTCTAGAACATAGAGACTTCCTATTTCTAGAACAGAGATGCTGCCTAGTGCTAGAACATAGAGAGGCTGCCTAGTTCTAGAACACAGAAATGCTGCCTAGTTCTAGAACATAGAGGGGCTGCCTAGTTCTAGAACATAGAGAGGCTGCCTAGTTCTAGAACACAGGATGCATATTTCTAGAACATAGAGAGGCTGCCTCGTTCTAGAACACAGGCCGCCTATTTCTATAACATAGAGAGGCTGCCTAGTTCTAGAACACAGAGAGGCTGCCTAGTCCTAGAACACAGAGATGCTGCCTAGTTCTGTGTCCTAGTTAACTCTGTCCTAGTTAACATGTGCCTGTGATTGTGTACATATTTGTGTCTGTATGTGTGTGTGCCTGTGTGTGTGTATGTGTGGTTACACTTCTCTAACAATAAATTATCCTTAGAAGCACAAGTCCCTGGATTCAGACTGAGCTTTGCTGGACACACACACACACACACACACATAACTGGGAGAGTGATATGCTCGGTACTGAGCTGGGCGAGGCACATTAATGGGAGGCTCCTCTCTGGTCAGGACGCAACTGGGTTTGGTACACACAGACACACACACACAGAGACACATAAACACACTCACACAGACATACACACACATTACTGGGAGGTTGATCTCTGGTCCGGAGACAGTCACTTTTTCTATTTTACCCTCTGTTGCTCTGTGGAGATAAGACACCTGCGTCGCCACGGTAATCAGATGAGCTTCAACAGAACTTTATCACTGACATTTACCTCTGTTTACTGAACTAATTTCTCTTAACTGCTCCGTTGAACTTTTATCTGAGGTACACATACCTCCTGGACGAGTTCAGCAGACAAACATGCAAATTCCAAATATGCGAAATAAGATAAAAAATATAAGATAAAATAAATTCTAAAACAACATTTTTAAAAGGGGGGAGTTCGAAAATAAAAGATTGTGAGACTGACAAGATGCTGTTGAAAAGAAGCAGTTTTGGACAGTCTAAACAAACACTGGTGGAATTCTGACATTCAAAACTCAAATGCTAAATCTTCATGTTGTCCAGAGGGGGCTTTCAGACCAGAGTTTAAGGGTTCATCATTTCCCAGATTATTTCAGCTCATCAGACATACAGCAGGATAACTTTAAAAGACGTTTATAAAGATGTTTTCTATTTTCATGGTTTATGAATTATATTTATTAAATCATTATTATTCTATTGTATGCAGGTATAGAGATGTATAGTATATATTATTCATTAAATAATGTGTACTGTTGTCATGTGAACTGGTATATGCATGTATTCACAGATTCTTACTTTCAATTACATAAACTAGCTATAAATACAGTTTATCCTAAAGAATATATTGTATATATACATATGTAACATTTTGTTAAATAACATTATATAATAACAGTAATTATATAATAAATATTAATATTCATGTATACACAAATTTGTTCACAGATGTGTCTGTTCGTGCATGTGTGGTTGTGTGAATGTGAAGTGTGTTCATGTGCGTGTGTGAACCCACTATTCAATGCTCCTCCAGCTTTCCCTCACTCTACCCTTTTCACAAATTGAAAGTGGAGACCTTCCAGAAACTATCCCTGATAATCACACATAAATTAATTAGAAAATGTTTCTTGACATTCTCGCCGAAAAAAAAAAAAAAAAAAAGACTCGGGCAAAGCCACAAAATTAATTGTACGGTATGTGACTTCGATAATTAATTCAGTCATTAATTCATGTCTACTTTAACGGCTCCTTCCGGCAGTTCTGAGGAGAAGCGTCTCTGCCGAGGCATGTGTGGCCTGGGGAGAGGAACAGGAAGAGAGGAGGAGGGATACGGTGAAAGAGAGGAGGAGTGATACGGTGAAAGAGTGGAGGAGTGATACGGTGAAAGAGAGGAGGAGTGATACGGTGTATAGTAGAGAGAGGAGGAGTGATACAGTGAAAGAGAGGAGGAGTGATACGGTGAAAGAGTGGAGGAGTGATACAGTGAAAGAGAGGAGGAGTGATACGGTGAAAGAGAGGAGGAGTGATACGGTGAAAGAGAGGAGGAGTGATACGGTGAAAGAGAGGAGGAGTGATACAGTGAGATAGGAGGAGTGATACAGTGAAAGAGAGGAGGAGTGATACAGTGAGAGAGGAGGAGTGATACAGTGAAAGAGAGGAGGAGTGATACAGTGAGAGAGGAGGAGTGATACAGTGAAAGCGAGGAGTGATACAGTGAAAGAGAGGAGGAGTGATACAGTGAAAGAGAGGAGGAGTGATACGGTGAAAGAGAGGATGAGTGATACGGTGAAAGAGAGGAGGAGTGATACGGTGAAAGAGTGGAGGAGTGATACGGTGAAAGAGAGGAGGAGTGATACGGTGAAAGAGTGGATGAGAGCGACGGCTTCACCAGCTGCACATGGCCAGAGCCCCGGAGAGGCTGCAGGATGGAGAGGCAAGTGAAGGAGAAGACGACCTAGGAGACATCAGCCCCTGAGACTCACGACAGAAACGGACCTGAGAGGACCATCCAGAGAGGCACCGCAGGAGGAGACAGGACACAGGCTGAGAGAGCTCTGGAAACAGGATGTGTGTGCACACTGACAGGGTTTCACCGAGGAGAAATGAGAAGTATCAGTGAGCTAATGGGGAACCTAGACTTGGATGGTGTCTGGTTACACTTCCTATAACCCTAGAGAGAAGCGCAGTAGATGGGGTATGCACCACATGAATATACACGTCTTAGATAAACACAGCATCGACACACACCGCACAGACAGACAGTACGCAGCACAGCTATGCCCAGCACAGGTAGACACAGCACAGGCGGACGAGAGTAAAAGAGAGACAATGAGCGTGTTAGAGGTCAGCTACGCGGCCAGAGACAAAGAGGAAAGAGAGGGAAAAAGAGAGGGAAAGCAAAACAGCAAGGCTGCGTGAAGGAAGGAACAGGAAGTGCGTTAGCTGGAGGACAAGGCAAGCAGGCTTCTGATAGGGTCTAATCGGCACGCCGGGTCGGGCAGGGCCGGGCCTGGGGTCTGCAGCGGCGCTGGAGCTTCAGCAGCCTAGCACACACACACACACACACACACTAACACACACACACACACAAACACACACACACACACACACACACACTCTGGTCTGGGAGGAACCGGACAGCAGTGAGAAATGGTCCTCTAGATTACAGACCTCACCTATCAATCATTACTGACAGGAAGACTGTGACACACAGACAGGCTGGAGGAAAGAGAGAGAAAGAGAGAAAGGGAGAGAGGGAGAGAAAGGGGGGGGGGGAGATGGAGGGAGAGCGAGGGGTTAGGACAGAAGAGAGGGACGGAGAGAGCGAAGGGGGAGAGAGGGAAGAGCGATAAAGAAAGACAGAAAGAGAGAGAGAGCGAGGAAGAGGTGATGAGGCACAGGGTGGCAGGAGGACGACAGATAGAGAAGAAAAGGAAGGGATTAACTAGCTTCTTCATTATAGATAAATAAACAGGTCGGCCATTAAATAGTAGGCTTATTATACCACACAGAGACACATAATGGCAACCATATTTATTCATTGGGGACAGATTAAGGCCTGGGCTAATTTGCTTATGACGGAAGACTGACACAAACACGCTCAGCACACAGAATATAGCTGACACACACACTCCGATTCAGTATGTGACATAAATACTGTTACCCTGCCACCTCAACCCCCATAACCCACCAAGCTCTGAGGTTAACACAGCTGGGTGGCCTATGGGTGGGGCCCAAAGAGTATGACAGCCAATCAAAGTCACCTCAATCTTTGGTTGACAACAGAGAGAAGAGTCAGATCGAATATCTGTAGCATTTGATATCTCAGTTCCATTCAGAAGGATGTAAGGCGAGACCAGCTCCTATAACTACCGCTACATAACTGATCAATCAGTGTGTTGGTTTGGGAAAATAAACACAAATATGTCAAATAAACACTTCTATCAATCTTGCCATGCAAAAATGTGAATTCAAATGAGAATAAACACCTCTTTGCTGACAGAGGGAAAAAGTCGAATGCACACCTTCATATCTCCAGGAACACACACACACTTATACAAAGTATTCATTTAGCGTCATACGGTAGGGAGGGTATTTGAACCCACAATCTCTTGATCTGCAGTCAGACGCTCTATCCACTGAGCAATACCCACCCTCTTACACTGAACACGAACACAACCTCCAATACCACCCCAAACAAATTGGAATGATTTCTATTTAAGAGAGTGTTGGTGCACATGAAGCATCAAGCTACCATTCATGAGCATAATGAAGCAGAACATGATGAAGCCCTGCTGACCTGGTTATTCTGCTCTATCAGTTCAGCAAGAAGAGGAGGTACACTGCTGACCTGGTCGGATACCGATTTGCTCGCCTGGATTCCCTCCTCCTCCTCCTTCTCCCCTTCCTCATCCTCCTCTTCTTCATTCTCATTCGCTTCCTCCTGTTCATTAGTCTCATTTCCTCCTCCTCCTCCTCCTTCTCGTCATTCTACTCCTCCTCTTCCTCCTTCTCCTCTTCGTCCTCCTTCTACTCTTCCTCCTCATCATTCTACTCTTCCTCCTTCTCCTCTTCCTCCTCCTTCTCCTCTTGTCTTGCCCCCCATGAATCTTGGGGAGGGGGGGGGAGGAGATGGTAACCACGGCAGCAACGGAGGACCGCCAGCAGACAGGGGATTACAGTGACACTCATTTGCATATCAAGAATTTGAAGCAGTGAGGGAGAAAATATATATGGCACCCTCCAGCCGGCAAGGTCATTCACAAGATAATCATTTTTTTTTCTCTTCTCTTCATAATTTATTTTGCATATCATGCAGGAAGGACACATCCTAGATTAGAATGCGGCTTTGGCATATCGCTCCATCCCTGCCAGTAACATCCTCGCCTCGCCTAGCCCCTCACACACACACATACACACACACACTCTCATCAGACCAGCAACACACACACACACATACACACTCTCATCGGACCAGCAACACACACACACTCTCATCAGACCAGCAACACACACACACATACACACTCTCATCGGACCAGCAACACACACACACTCTCATCAGACCAGCAACACACGCGCACACTCATCAGGCCAGCAACACACACACACACACACACACTCTCATCAGACCAGCAACACACACACACTCTCATCAGACCAGCAACACACGCGCACACTTATCAGGCCATAAGCAACACACACAAGCATACACACAGACACACAACACCTAATATTTAATACCTCTGCAGAAACACTAGACAGCAGCGACTGATTCCACTGCTGTTTCTAATCCAGACAATCTATTTGATGCTGATGGAGTTTCTCTGTGAATAAATGCCACAAGGCAGGGTGTTGATAGTTGTTGACAGTAACGATGCAGAGAAAAACACATTGGAACGGCAGCTCCGATAATGAACAACCAGCAGTGTGTTGTGCGCACACACACGCGCGCAGGCAAGCGCACGGACACACACTTGCAGACAGGACAGAATACATAGAAAATAAACCCAAATCCTAGAGCACACAGGAGAATGGACTGAACTTCATCATAGACTGTAGAGGGACGGAGGCTTAAGGAATTAAGGAGCGTTGGAACTACCATCATCTGTGAGCAGGAAATATATGAGGCTAAATCTCTAAACAGATGTAATTACAGATACAAGACTATGGTTAAAAAAAACTTTGTAACTGTTTTAGTTGAATCATTAATGAACGATTGTTGAATAGTTATTACGCATTAAATAATCTGCACATGCATAACGAAAATTATTTGAATGCATTCTTAATCAAAAACATTATCACTCAAATTCAGTTGATAAAGTACATTTAAATCGAAATAAACTAATTAGTCAGAGAGAGAGGGGTTTCTGCCAATCAATCCCAAACCCAAACACCCCAACCTAGACAGACACACAAATACACACACGTTCTGAGGGTTCTAAATCTTGACAGAACAAACATGGATCCTGGAACAAGGGATAAACTGAACAACAAGGAGCGGAAAGCAAACACACGAAGAAGAAGGAGATAAAAACACACGTGCTTTCTTTTCTTCCCCTGTGAGTGAATGTTGGTCTCCCAGGGGCTTATGGGAAAGAACTGATAGAGAGCGAAAGAGTGTCTGAACACAGCCGTGCCTTCCTGACATGCAGACGGAGAGAGAGAGAGAGAGAGAGAGAGAGAGAGAGAGAGGGAAGGAGGGAGAGAGCGAGCGAGGGCAGGAGAGAGCCTGTTCTGGACGGAGGAGGAGCAGGAGGACGAGGGAGGGGAGTTGTTAGCGGTGATGGAGAGACCAGAGGAGGGGGTGGATGGAAGGATGGAGGAAGAGGGATGTAGGGGGGGGGGGGGGGGGAGGGCGGAGGGAGGGAGTCTTGACGATAAGAGAAAAATTCAGACCGGTCAAAGTTTCCCTTTTGCCAATCGTGCTCCTGATAAACACAGCGCCTGCTCCAGAGCTGATAGAGGGGCTATCTCTCCTTCTCTCTCCCCCTCTCCCTCTCTCTTCCCTGTCTCTCCCTCACTCACCGGCAGTTAGTTTGTCGGGGGGGGGGGGGGAGAACGTCCTATCACTGCAGCATCACAGGGCCTGCCATCAAGCAGCAAGCACACAGCAATTAATATCACTGCAATTACTGTTGAAGGGACAGGCTGGAACGTCTTGATAATGGAAACATCCTCAACGTGAGGAATTAAAACTCTGACACGCACACACATGCAAACACACACACACATAAAACACCAACACACAAACAGCTTGAAAAGGAAAATGAAAGATCATTATTTAACCCATTGAAGACAACAGAGGGGAAAAAATAAATAACAAAAACAACTGAGATAAGAGAGGAAATATATAAATAATGATGGCGATGGCTCGTTATCTGCTTTTGGCCATGTTTGAGCTCGACAATGTATTTTTGTTGGGAGTTGAATACGTTCCCTGTGTCACTTTACATCTCCAAGACACCAACAAGAGGAGAGAGAGAGACAGAACAGAAAGATACAGAAAGTGAGAAGAGAGAGAGAGAGAGAGAGAGAGAGAGAGAGAGAGAGAGAGAGAGAGAGAGAGAGAGAGAGAGAGAGAAGAAACGGAGACACTGAGCAAGAAGAAAGAGATTATAGAACACTCAGAATATGGAACATGGTATAAAACCCTCAGTGAACAGAAGCCTCAGAGTATAGAACCCTCAGAGTATAGAACAATAAGAGTATAGAACCCTCAGAGTATAGAACAATCAGAGTATAGAACCCTCAGAATATAGAACCCTCACAGTATAGAACCCTCAGAGTATAGAACCCTCAGAGTATAGAACCCTCACAGTATAGAATCCTCAGAGTATAGAACCCTCAGGGAACAGAACACTGAGAACAACAGAACCAAGAGTATAAAGCACCCTGAATATAGAACACTTGATCCTCACCTGGCCCTCTCCAGTGAAGCCTGTCTTCCTCTTCCTCCCTATCTTCCTCAGGGCTGTGTGTTGGACCCGGCTCCTCCTCTTCCTCTTCTTCTTCATCAGGGTCACCAAGAGGGTCATGTGTCCTGGGCTCTGAACGCACAGAAGGTCAAAAGGCCATTGCAGACATTTAAACAAGACATTAAAGCACAGGTTTGAAAGTTAAACATGTCAATCAAACATCCATCCAATATTCACCTGCTGTCATATATGTTGTGTGTGTCTGTGTGTGTGTGTGTGTGTGTGTTAATGACTGTGTGTGTGGGTGGAGGAGGGTCTGTGGGCCCGATCTTGCACCCAGCGCAATTGACTTTGTCAACGACGCAAGTATCATTCCTAGTTTGCACTCGACGCAAAGCTGACTTTTCCCTCCACAGACGCACGTCGAAATGACCTTGCGCTCCCGTGGGCGGTTCAGCGAAAAAGGAGGCGTATTCCGGCGCAAACGTTCCCTGGTGCTATTTTGCAGTTTCCGAAAAACAATTCCGCCACTGACCAGGAAAAACGTGGTCTAAAGTCAATGGTGCATTATTCAGATGCTATTTTAAGGGCGCAAGCTTGGTCCGTGCACACTGCTGGCGAGGCCAGGGTCTTCTTTCTGCGAAGCTACGTTACATTGTTTTGATTTATGGTGTGTTACATTTCTTCAATGATTATAAAAAGATTTTCATGAGAAATCTCTATGTATGTGAACATGATTTGTAACAATTGTGCCAATTTTCTCCCACGCCTGTTTAACCGAAGCTAATTTGTGTGGGTTTCTTCTCCCATCTCCATCAGAATCAGAATTCGGTTTATTCGCCATGTAGCCTATGTTACACAAACACGGAATTTACTGTGGCAGGAAGGTGCAAACAATAAACATATACGGGTCTTAAATTAAGTAAAAAAGTACAATAGTTAAACTAATTCCAAGAACCAAACAATTTAAAAAATAAAATATAGGGTAGGCTATATAAAAATAAGAATAAGAATTTGAATGAGCAGCATGAGCAGGCAATTTAGTGCAATGAGAAAACTGCTCTGCCTTTCCCATACAATGTCACTTGTCTATCTGTTACGGCCCTGACTAGAACGTCGGTCTCCTTGGCTGTGAACCGCTCCTGGCGTGCGCCTGGCAAATCCGCCGTTATAATAGAAATCCGCCATGGAACAAGCGCTGCTCTTAAAGGGAATGCGAGATGACGCTCTGATTGGTTTATTGCACGTTACGCCCAAACCACACCCATTAGTAATGTAGCTACTTCGGACCTACCCATTTTATATTTGCGCCAGGCGCAAAGTCATTTATCCCGCCGGCAAAATAGCAACCGAGCCGGAGTCCCGCCCACAAAGTTACTTGCGCTTTGCGGTTTGGTACTTGCGTTTCAGATCGACAAAATAGGGGTGTGTGTGTGTTTGTGTGAATGACTGTGTGTGTGTGGGGGGGGGGGGGTGTATATGTGTGTGTGTGCATGTGAATGACTGTGTGTGTGTGTGTGTGTGGGTGTGCTCAGTGTCGGTTCCTGTCTGTTGATCAAAGCCAGCAGTGAAGCGCTGTCTCTGCTGTGTAACATGACACGTCAGCACTGAGATTGCCCCCTCAGATTCCACCAGCACGATCTGGCTCATTGGAGACAATGCAGTCTCCTCTCCACCCTCCATTCTGTCCCTCCCTATATCTCTCCTGCCATGTGACCTTCAGCTGAGACAGACACTTGGTGTGGAGTCTAATCAGTGTGGCATCAATATCGCAGATGAAGATGATTACCGAGCCTCTCTGATCAAAGAGTGTGTGTGTGTGCGTGTGTGTGAACTCTGAACCGGATGTGTGCTGGTGCTATCATTCAGGTCATCGCTCCACAGTGTTCCACGCTGAGGTCTCACGATTAGTCGTCTAGATTATTAGCAGTGCCCCGCACCCCTCTCCCCCCCCATCCGCCTCTACCCCCCCCCCCCCCATATCACCTCAGCTGTGT